>NC_134521.1:180000-210000 GCF_027942865.1 Odontesthes bonariensis | reverse complement strand
ACGATCTCCCGACCTATATCAGGACAGCTGAGTCGCTGCCCATCTTTCGCCGCAGGCTGAAAACCCACCTCTTCAGGAAAGGACATCACCTGCTTCGTCCCAGCTTCTTACGCACTTATTTGTTTCCTAAATTGTCTTTATTTTCTAAATTGTCTTCCCATCTGTCTAGGTACCTGACTTATTGCACTTACTCTAGCACTAGTTTTGCTCTTAGCTGTTTGGTTAGGAAGGAAATGCACTTAGGATTTCTTGTGACCTGAAGTTCTTTTGCCTACCGATGTTGAACGCACTTATTGTAAGTCGCTTTGGATAAAAGCGTCTGCAAAATGACCGTAATGTAATGTAATTGTAATGACAGGTGAGAACCTACTGTACAATCACAGATAGAATATAACAAACTGACCAATGACAGAGACTGTTTTTAAGTCACCACTGACCAGCTGTAGGCGAAAAATAGGAAGTTGGGGACACAGACGAACAGCTGCAGCTTCCTCCAGTCTCTCAGCCAATAGGCAAGCCCCGCCAAGATCATCTGACCAAAGGTGAAGAAGAACGAGGTGAGCGTGCCAACTAGTGTCCTGGTTTTGGTTGGGATCCACTCCACCTCTGAAACAGACAGGGAGGCAGTCAGGCAGGCAGGAGGGCAGAAATACAGATGTGCAGGTAAGCAGACAGATGTGCAGGTAAGCAGGTCAACAGGTAGACAGATACTCAGTGAGACTCCGTTAAGGATGACTCCAGACACCGCCATCCCACTCAGAAACCGGAAAATACAGTAACCGGCGTATGAGGGCGAGAGGGCGGCGCTACAGCCGAGCACGCCCAGCTGCAGGTACGACCAAATAAGGACGGAACGCCTTCCGAACCTGTGAGAGAGAAAGGTCACAGTCTGAGTGCACATCTGTGAACGGTGTACAGGTGCACATCTGTTAACGGTATACAGGTGCACATCTGTTAACGGTATACAGGTGCACATCTGTTAACGGTGTACAGGTGCACATCTGTTAACGGTGTACAGGTGCACATCTGTTAACGGTGTACAGGTGCACATCTGTTAACGGTGTACAGGTGCACATCTGTTAACGGTATACAGGTGCACATCTGTTAACGGTGTACAGGTGCACATCTGTTAACGGTGTACAGGTGCACATCTGTTAACGGTATACAGGTGCACATCTGTTAACGGTGTACAGGTGGACATCTGTTAACGGTATACAGGTGCACATCTGTTAACGGTATACAGGTGCACATCTGTTAACGGTGTACAGGTGCACATCTGTTAATGGTGTACAGGTGCACATCTGTTAACGGTATACAGGTGCATATCTGTTAACGGTGTACAGGTGCACATCTGTTAACGGTGTACAGGAACAAACACATGAACAGGTGCATATCTGTTAACGGTGTACAGGTGCACATCTGTTCACGGTGTACAGGTGCACATCTGTTAATGCTGTACAGGAACAAACACATGAACAGGTGCACATCTGTTAATGCTGTACAAGAACAAAGACATGAACAGGTGCACATCTGTTAATGTTGTACAGGAACAAAGACATGAACAGGTGCACATCTGTTAACGGTGTACAGGTGCACATCTGTTAACGGTATACAGGTGCACATCTGTTAACGGTGTACAGGTGGACATCTGTTAACGGTATACAGGTGCACATCTGTTAACGGTATACAGGTGCACATCTGTTAACGGTGTACAGGTGCACATCTGTTAACGGTGTACAGGTGCACATCTGTTAACGGTGTACAGGTGCACATCTGTTAATGGTGTACAGGTGCACATCTGTTAATGGTGTACAGGTGCACATCTGTTAACGGTATACAGGTGCATATCTGTTAACGGTGTACAGGTGCACATCTGTTAACGGTATACAGGTGCATATCTGTTAACGGTGTACAGGTGCACATCTGTTAATGGTGTACAGGTGCACATCTGTTAACGGTATACAGGTGCATATCTGTTAACGGTGTACAGGTGCACATCTGTTAACGGTGTACAGGAACAAACACATGAACAGGTGCACATCTGTTCACGGTGTACAGGAACAAACACATGAACAGGTGCATATCTGTTAACGGTGTACAGGTGCACATCTGTTCACGGTGTACAGGAACAAACACATGAACAGGTGCACATCTGTTAATGCTGTACAAGAACAAAGACATGAACAGGTGCACATCTGTTAATGTTGTACAGGAACAAAGACATGAACAGGTGCACATCTGTTAACGGTGTACAGGTGCACATCTGTTCACTGTGTACAGGAACAAACACATTAACAGGTGCACATCTGTTAATGCTGTACAGGAACAAAGACATGAACAGGTGCACATCTGTTAATGCTGTACAGGAACAAAGACATGAACAGGTGCACATCTGTTAATGCTGTACAGGAACAAAGACATGAACAGGTGCACATCTGTTAACGGTGTACAGGAACAAACACATGAACAGGTGCACATCTGTTAATGCTGTACAAGAACAAACACATGAACAGGTGCACATCTGTTAACGGTGTACAGGAACAAAGACATGAACAGGTGCACATCTGTTAACGGTGTACAAGAACAAACACATGAACAGGTGCACATCTGTTAATGCTGTACAAGAACAAAGACATGAACAGGTGCACATCTGTTAACGGTGTACAGGAACAAACACATGAACAGGTGCACATCTGTTAATGCTGTACAAGAACAAAGACATGAACAGGTGCACATCTGTTAACGGTGTACAAGAACAAACACATGAACAGGTGCACATCTGTTAACGGTGTACAAGAACAAAGACATGAACAGGTGCACATCTGTTAACGGTGTACAAGAACAAAGACATGAACAGGTGCACATCTGTTAACGGTGTACAGGAACAAACACATGAACAGGTGCACATCTGTTAATGCTGTACAAGAACAAAGACATGAACAGGTGCACATCTGTTAACGGTGTACAAGAACAAAGACATGAACAGGTGCACATCTGTTAACGGTGTACAAGAACAAACACATGAACAGGTGCACATCTGTTAACGGTGTACAAGAACAAACACATGAACAGGTGCACATCTGTTAACGGTGTACAAGAACAAACACATGAACAGGTGCACATCTGTTAACGGTGTACAGGAACAAACACATGAACAGGTGCACATCTGTTAATGCTGTACAAGAACAAAGACATGAACAGGTGCACATCTGTTAACGGTGTACAAGAACAAAGACATGAACAGGTGCACATCTGTTAACGGTGTACAGGAACAAAAACATGAACAGGTGCACATCTGTTAATGCTGTACAGGAACAAAGACATGAAAAGGTGCACATCTGTTAACGGTGTACAGGAACAAAGACATGAACAGGTGCACATCTGTTAACGGTGTACAGGAACAAACACATGAACAGGTGCACATCTGTTAACGGTGTACAGGTGCACATCTGTTAACGCTGTACAGGAACAAAGACATGAACAGGTGCACATCTGTTAATGCTGTACAGGAACAAAGACATGAACAGTGCACATCTGTTAACGGTGTACAGGAACAAACACATGAACAGGTGCACATCTGTTAACGGTGTACAGGAACAAAGACATGAACAGGTGCACATCTGTTAACGCTGTACAGGAACAAACACATGAACAGGTGCACATCTGTTAACACTGTACAGGAACAAACACATGAACAGGTGCACATCTGTTCACGGTGTACAGGAACAAACACATGAACAGGTGCACATCTGTTAACGGTGTACAGGAACAAACACATGAACAGGTGCACATCTGTTAACGGTGTACAGGAACAAACACATGAACAGGTGCACATCTGTTAATGCTGTACAGGAACAAACACATGAACAGGTGCACATCTGTTAATGCTGTACAGGAACAAACACATGAACAGGTGCACATCTGTTAATGCTGTACAGGAACAAAGACATGAACAGGTGCACATCTGTTCACGGTGTACAGGAACAAACACATGAACAGGTGCACATCTGTTAATGCTGTACAGGAACAAACACATGAACAGGTGCACATCTGTTCACGGTGTACAGGAACAAACACATGAACAGGTGCACATCTGTTAATGCTGTACAGGAACAAACACATGAACAGGTGCACATCTGTTCACGGTGTACAGGAACAAACACATGAACAGGTGCACATCTGTTAACGGTGTACAGGTGCACATCTGTTAACGCTGTACAGGAACAAAGACATGAACAGGTGCACATCTGTTAATGCTGTACAGGAACAAAAACATGAACAGGTGCACATCTGTTAACGCTGTACAGGAACAAACACATGAACAGGTGCACATCTGTTAACGGTGTACAGGAACAAACACATGAACAGGTGCACATCTGTTAATGCTGTACAGGAACAAACACATGAACAGGTGCACATCTGTTAACGGTGTACAGGAACAAAAACATGAACAGGTGCACATCAGTTAACGGTGTACAGGAACAAACACATGAACAGGTGCACATCTGTTAATGCTGTACAGGAACAAACACATGAACAGGTGCACATCTGTTAACGCTGTACAGGAACAAAAACATGAACAGGTGCACATCTGTTAACGCTGTACAGGAACAAACACATGAACAGGTGCACATCAGTTAATGCTGTACAGGAACAAACACATGAACAGGTGCACATCTGTTAATGCTGTACAGGAACAAAAACATGAACAGGTGCACATCTGTTAACGGTGTACAGGAACAAAAACATGAACAGGTGCACATCTGTTAATGCTGTACAGGCACAAACACATGAACAGGTGCACATCTGTTAATGCTGTACAGGAACAAAAACATGAACAGGTGCACATCTGTTAATGCTGTACAGGAACAAAAACATGAACAGGTGCACATCTGTTAATGCTGTACAGGCACAAACACATGAACAGGTGCACATCTGTTAACGGTGTACAGGAACAAAAACATGAACAGGTGCACATCTGTTAATGCTGTACAGGCACAAACACATGAACAGGTGCACATCTGTTAACGGTGTACAGGAACAAACACATGAACAGGTGCACATCAGTTAACGGTGTACAGGAACAAACACATGAACAGGTGCACATCTGTTAATGCTGTACAGGCACAAACACATGAACAGGTGCACATCTGTTAATGCTGTACAGGAACAAAAACATGAACAGGTGCACATCTGTTAATGCTGTACAGGCACAAAAACATGAACAGGTGCACATCTGTTAACGCTGTACAAGAACAAAGACATGAACAGGTGCACATCTGTTAATGCTGTACAGGAACAAACACATGAACAGGTGCACATCTGTTAATGCTGTACAGGAACAAACACATGAACAGGTGCACATCTGTTAATGCTGTACAGGAACAAACACATGAACAGGTGCACATCTGTTAACGGTGTACAGGAACAAAAACATTAACAGGTGCACATCTGTTAACGCTGTACAGGAACAAACACATGAACAGGTGCACATCTGTTAATGCTGTACAAGAACAAACACATGAACAGGTGCACATCAGTTAACGGTGTACAGGAACAAAAACATGAACAGGTGCACATCAGTTAACGGTGTACAGGAACAAACACATGAACAGGTGCACATCTGTTAATGCTGTACAGGTGCACATCTGTTAACGCTGTACAGGAACAAACACATGAACAGGTGCACATCTGTTAATGCTGTACAAGAACAAAGACATGAACAGGTGCACATCTGTTAATGCTGTACAGGAACAAACACATGAACAGGTGCACATCTGTTAACGGTGTACAGGAACAAACACAGGAACAGGTGCACATCTGTTAATGCTGTACAGGAACAAACACATGAACAGGTGCACATCTGTTAACGGTGTACAAGAACAAACACATGAACAGGTGCACATCTGTTAATGCTGTACAGGAACAAAAACATGAACAGGTGCACATCTGTTAATGCTGTACAGGAACAAAAACATGAACAGGTGCACACCTGTTAATGCTGTACAGGAACAAACACATGAACAGGTGCACATCTGTTAATGCTGTACAGGAACAAAAACATGAACAGGTGCACATCTGTTAACGGTGTACAGGAACAAAAACA
The DNA here is from genome assembly GCF_027942865.1 of Odontesthes bonariensis. Classification (NCBI taxonomy): domain Eukaryota; kingdom Metazoa; phylum Chordata; class Actinopteri; order Atheriniformes; family Atherinopsidae; genus Odontesthes; species Odontesthes bonariensis. The sequence goes on along the minus strand of NC_134521.1, from coordinate 203,894 downwards.
TGAACAGGTGCACATCTGTTAACGCTGTACAGGAACAAACACATGAACAGGTGCACATCTGTTAATGTTGTACAGGAACAAAAACATGAACAGGTGCACATCTGTTAATGCTGTACAGGAACAAACACATGAACAGGTGCACATCTGTTAATGCTGTACAGGAACAAACACATGAACAGGTGCACATCTGTTAACGGTGTACAGGAACAAATACATGAACAGGTGCACATCTGTTAACGCTGTACAGGAACAAACACATGAACAGGTGCACATCTGTTAACGCTGTACAGGAACAAACACATGAACAGGTGCACATCTGTTAATGTTGTACAGGAACAAAAACATGAACAGGTCCACATCTGTTAACGGTGTACAGGAACAAAAACATGAACAGGTGCACATCTGTTAACGGTGTACAGGAACAAATACATGAACAGGTGCACATCTGTTAACGCTGTACAGGAACAAACACATGAACAGGTGCACATCTGTTAACGCTGTACAGGAACAAACACATGAACAGGTGCACATCTGTTAATGTTGTACAGGAACAAACACATGAACAGGTGCACATCTGTTAATGTTGTACAGGAACAAAAACATGAACAGGTGCACATCTGTTAACGGTGTACAGGAACAAAAACATGAACAGGTGCACATCTGTTAATGTTGTACAGGAACAAAAACATGAACAGGTGCACATCTGTTAATGCTGTACAGGAACAAACACATGAACAGGTGCACATCTTTTAATGCTGTACAGGAACAAACACATGAACAGGTGCACATCTGTTAATGCTGTACAGGAACAAACACATGAACAGGTGCACATCTTTTAATGCTGTACAGGAACAAACACATGAACAGGTGCACATCTGTTAATGCTGTACAGGAACAAACACATGAACAGGTGCACATCTGTTAATGCTGTACAGGAACAAAAACATGAACAGGTGCACATCTGTTAACGGTGTACAGGAACACATGAACAGGTGCACATCTGTTAATGCTGTACAGGAACAAAAACATGAACAGGTGCACATCTGTTAACGCTGTACAGGAACAAACACATGAACAGGTGCACATCTGTTAATGCTGTACAGGAACAAACACATGAACAGGTGCACATCTGTTAATGCTGTACAGGAACAAAAACATGAACAGGTGCACATCTGTTAACGGTGTACAGGAACAAAAACATGAACAGGTGCACATCTGTTAATGCTGTACAGGAACAAACACATGAACAGGTGCACATCTGTTAACGCTGTACAGGAACAAACACATGAACAGGTGCACATCTGTTAACGGTGTACAGGAACAAAAACATGAACAGGTGCACATCTGTTCACGGTGTACAGGAACAAACACATGAACAGGTGCACATCTGTTAATGCTGTACAGGAACAAACACATGAACAGGTGCACATCTGTTAATGCTGTACAGGAACAAAGACATGAACAGGTGCACATCTGTTAATGCTGTACAGGAACAAACACATGAACAGGTGCACATCTGTTAACGCTGTACAGGAACAAACACATGAACAGGTGCACATCTGTTAATGCTGTACAGGAACAAACACATGAACAGGTGCACATCTGTTAACGCTGTACAGGAACAAACACATGAACAGGTGCACATCTGTTAACGGTGTACAGGAACAAACACATGAACAGGTGCACATCTGTTAATGCTGTACAGGAACAAAAACATGAACAGGTGCACATCTGTTAATGCTGTACAGGAACAAACACATGAACAGGTGCACATCTGTTAACGGTGTACAGGAACAAACACATGAACAGGTGCACATCTGTTAACGGTGTACAGGAACAAACACATGAACAGGTGCACATCTGTTAATGCTGTACAGGAACAAAAACATGAACAGGTGCACATCTGTTAACGGTGTACAGGAACAAACACATGAACAGGTCCACATCTGTTAATGTTGTACAGGAACAAAAACATGAACAGGTGCACATCTGTTAATGCTGTACAGGAACAAACACATGAACAGGTGCACATCTGTTAATGCTGTACAGGAACAAAGACATGAACAGGTGCACATCTGTTAACGGTGTACAGGAACAAAAACATGAACAGGTGCACATCTGTTAACGGTGTACAGGAACAAAAACATGAACAGGTGCACATCTGTTAACGGTGTACAGGAACAAACACATGAACAGGTGCACATCAGTTAACGGTGTACAGGAACAAAGACATGAACAGGTGCACATCTGTTAACGGTGTACAGGAACAAACACATGAACAGGTGCACATCAGTTAACGGTGTACAGGAACAAAAACATGAACAGGTGCACATCTGTTAACGGTGTACAGGAACAAAAACATGAACAGGTGCGTCTCACCTGTCGGACAGGCCGCCATAGATGATGGCGCCTGTTAAAACTCCGCCCATGTAGATGGTCTGAATCATCTGTTTGAGAGGACGCAGAGAACACACCAGGTCCCACTGAGACACACAGGTGTTCATCATTAATATTAATCAGCTTCATTAATATGCATGTTTTAATAATAGTCACTCTTTAACAACAACCATCTTTATCAGATTTTTTCATCTTTTTATCAATTTTCCTCAACCTTCCGCGGTTCCCCGTCTTTCTGTCTCTCTGAACTTTCCTCTCCATTTAAGGCATAAAAAGCCCCCAAAAAATGACTTATTCCTTCTCAGGTTGGAAGTATCCTGGGTGTCATGACTGATGACCGATTGACCTTCTCTGAGCATGTTGCCTGGTTGTGCTGCTGTGCACGTAAGAAAGATCAGGCAACACAACTCGTACAAAGCATGGTCATTACTTGACTTAACTACTGCAAAGCCCCCCGAACAGGCCTCTGGGCCTCTGGGCTCGTATGATAAAACTGCTACAGATGGTCCAGAATATGGCGGCACGTCTGGTGTCCCCTTCTGTTCATGGGCTACACTGACCTAAACATAGATTCAGGGGGTCCAGTCACCTATTGAATTGTTCTTTAAAATATACTCGATTGTCACTTTTCCCTTTTCCTTGTAAATTGCTTTGGATAAAAGCATCTGCTAAATGCACAAGTGTTTAATTCAAATTAAAGTAACTTTTGAGAGATTCTTCTGTGCTGGTTTGGAAGTGGATTATCTTTGTATTATTAAATCTCTGAATAGATTAGCACCTCCGTACATTTCAGAACTACTCTCAGAACGTGTTCCAAATCGAGCTCTAAGATCATCAGGTGCTACTTTATTAAATATTCCTAAAATGAAATATAAAAAGACGGGTGAAGCTGCTTTCAGTTTTTATGCACCAAAAATCTGGAACTCTCTACCAGCGTACATTCGTCAGTCAACAGATATTACAAACTTTAAAAAGCAACTAAAAACACATCTATACACCCTCGCCTTCTACTAGTTTTTATCAATTCTATTATTGTTATTATTACTATTTATATATTACATTTATTGTTTCTCTATTTTATTGGTAAATTCATTTTTCTATTTTTAGTACTTTATCTTTAATTTATATCTATTTCCTCCCCCCCGAGTAACATATTCTATTGTACTCTATTTGTTTATTCTTGTAGTTATTTTACTTTATTTACTTTGTATATTTATCTTATTTGTAAAGCACTTTGAGCAACATTTTGTGTATGAAAGGTGCTATATAAATAAATTATTATTATTATTATTATTATTAACGTTTTTCCACATCTGTTATGATGAGTTGCCATTCAAACACCACAGTTGGTTACCAACAGGAGCAGCTAAATTAGTTTTCTGATGCCAACTAAAGCCAGAAAAAAGACCCCAAATCCCTCATGATTTAAAGAAGAAATGCAGTGGATGTCGTCAGGAGAAAGAAGAGGATTCAGCCAGGTGTTCCCTGGTGTTCTGATGGGGAAGGTCAGGTCACTAGCAAACAAATTGATGAGTTTGGAGCACTCTGGAGGAAGACAAATATCCAGAAATATTCAACAATATTATTCGGCCCCCTTGCGTTAATACTTTTTAGCGCCGCCTTTCTGTCTCTATCAGTTTGCACATCAGAGACTGAAATTCTTGCCCATTCTTCCTGCTGTACAGCTGGAGCTCAGTGAGGTTGGATGGAGAGCGTTTTTGAACAGCAGTCTTGAGCTCTTTCCACAGATTCTCGATTGGATTCATTCTGGACTTTGACTTGGCCATTCCAACACCTGGATACGTTTATTTGGGAACCATTCCATTGTAGATTTGGCTTTATGTTTTGGATCATTGTCTTGTTGGAAGATAAATCTCCGTCCCACACTGGAAAAAATCAAAGTCTTACCAAGTATATTTGTCTCGTTTCTAGTCAAAATATCTCATTACACTTAATATAAGACACAACTGCCTAACAAGTAAGTAAGTAAGGAAGTATGCCCTTTATTATCCCACAGTGGGGAAATTCATGCGTCGCAGCAGCAACATACACACATACATACAGCTTGTGCAAAAAGTAGACATACATACAGACGTATGGATCAGGAAGTTAAAACTATATAAGGGAGATAATAAAATAGGGATGTTATATAAAAATAGAGATATTCCTGTCTAAATAAATGCATTAGTAAAAGGGCTTAAAATTTTTTTTAAAAATTCCATTTCAGCCAGATATAGGGACTTGTTTGAAGACAATACATCTGGAATATCTTGTTAAATGAAAAAGTCTTGAAAACAAATTGTTTTGAGTCGGATTTCATATGAAACAAGCTTTTTTTTAAATTTGAAGAGGTTTTTAAGCTAATTTCAAGATCACTTTTATCTCAAAAGTCCTAAATATCACATTTTATTTCAAGAAATCTGGACAAGCCGATTTTCACTAGTTCCATTGGCAGATTTTTTTGCTTATTTCAAACAAAAACGTCTTTTATTTGTTGTTTTTTTACTTATTTTTGGAGGGGCATTTTTTCTAGTGCAGTCTCAGGTCTCTTGCAGACTCCTGGTCCTGTATTTGGCCCCATCCATCTTCCCATCAATTTTGACCATCTTCCCTGTCCCTGCTGATGAAAAGCAGGCCCAAACCATGATGCTGCCACCACCATGTTTGACAGTGGGGATGCTGTGTTGCTTTTACGCCAAAAATATCGTTTTGCATTGTGGCCAAACAGTTGGATTTTGGTTTCATCTGACCAGAGCACCTTCTTCCACATGTTCGATGTGTCTCCCAGGTGGCTTTATGCCAGCAGCAGTAACCATATTAAATGAGAGCTTTTAATTAATAATTCTTAATAAATTACGAATGAAAATTTAATGCAACATTAAAATTTCTCTTAGGAATTGATAAAGTTTCCAGGATGTAGCCTGTCTCTAGACATACGACAGCTGGGGTAGGCTCCAGTCCCAGTGCATTAATTAAGTGATTTTTTTTCTCATTAATCAATTCTGAACATCAATATGCAGTGTGATATACGTCACCTCAGAAACGGTTGTGGCAGAAAACTCGGATCGGTCGTAGGTCCATCCATTCACACATCCTTCGGTCTGCAGCTCGCTAACGTTGGCTGAGCTATTGGGGGCTAACAGCTGCCACTGGGGCTCCACATACCTGAGAGAGCAGGAAGTGAGGTCATCAGGAAGTGAGGTCAGCAGGAAGTGAGGTCAGCAGGAAGTGAGGTCAGGGGGAAGTGAGGTCAGTGGGAGGTGAGGTCAGTGGGAGGTGAGGTCAGTGGGAAGTGAGGTCAGCAGGAAGTGAGGTCATCAGGAATTGAGGTCAGCAGGAAGTGAGGTCAGCGGGAAGTCACTGTCAATACGAATCAGCACAGGAAGCAGTGGTTACCTCCTGCAGCGGTCCAGTCTGTTACCTGAAGGTTCTGGAGGGATGAAAGCTTTCAAAAGCTGCTTTTCATCCACCTGAAACAACCAAAAGTATCCATCTGTCAGACCAATCAGCCAATAGCATCTGTAAGACGGGCTACCTGGTATATTGGCGACAGGTTACCTGGTAGGTTAGTGCCTGGTGACCTGATATATCAGCGAAAGGTTACCTGGTAGGTTAGTGCCTGGTTACCTGGTATATCAGCGACAGGTTACCTGGTATATCAGCGACAGGTTACCTGGTATATTAGCGACAGGTTACCTGGTATATCAGGGACAGGTTACCTGGTATATTAGCGACAGGTTACCTGGTATATCAGGGACAGGTTACCTGGTATATCAGGGACAGGTTACCTGATATATCAGCGACAGGTTACCTGGTAGATTAGCGACAGGTTACCTGGTATATCAGCAACAGGTTACCTGGTATATCAGCGACAGATTACCTGGTAGATCAGCGACAGGTTACCTGGTATATCAGCGACAGGTTACCTGGTAGATCAGCGACAGGTTACCTGGTATATCAGCGACAGGTTACCTGGTATATCAGGGACAGGTTACCTGGTATATCAGCGACAGGTTACCTGGTAGATCAGCGACAGGTTACCTGGTATATCAGCGACAGGTTACCTGGTAGATCAGCGACAGGTTACCTGGTATATCAGGGACAGGTTACCTGGTATATCAGGGACAGGTTACCTGGTAGATCAGCGACAGGTTACCTGGTATATCAGCGACAGGTTACCTGGTAGATCAGCGACAGGTTACCTGGTATATCAGCGACAGGTTACCTGGTATATCAGGGACAGGTTACCTGGTATATTAGCAACAGGTTACCTGGTATATCAGTAACAGGTTACCTGGTATATCAGCGACAGGTTACCTGATATATAAGCGACAGGTTACCTGGTATATCAGGGACAGGTTACCTGGTATATCAGCGACAGGTTACCTGGTATATCAGGGACAGGTTACCTGGTATATTAGCGACAGGTTACCTGGTATATCAGTAACAGGTTACCTGGTATATCAGCGACAGGTTACCTGGTATATCAGGGACAGGTTACCTGGTATATAAGCGACAGGTTACCTGGTATATCAGCGACAGGTTACCTGGTATATCAGCGACAGGTTACCTGGTATATCAGGGACAGGTTACCTGGTATATAAGCGACAGGTTACCTGGTATATCATCGACAGGTTACCTGGTATATCAGGGACAGGTTACCTGGTATATAAGCGACAGGTTACCTGGTATATCAGGGACAGGTTACCTGGTATATCAGCGACAGGTTACCTGGTATATCAGGGACAGGTTACCTGGTATATCAGCGACAGGTTACCTGGTATATCAGCGACAGGTTACCTGGTATATCAGCAACAGGTTACCTGGTATATCAGGGACAGGTTACCTGGTATATCAGGGACAGGTTACCTGGTATATCAGAGACAGGTTACCTGGTAGATCAGCTACAGGTTACCTGGTATATCAGGCACAGGTTACCTGGTATATCAGCGACAGGTTACCTGGTAGATCAGCGACAGGTTACCTGGTATATCAGAGACAGGTTACCTGGTAGATCAGCGACAGGTTACCTGGTATATCAGGGACAGGTTACCTGGTATATCAGCGACAGGTTACCTGGTATATCAGCGACAGGTTACCTGGTAGATCAGCGACAGGTTACCTGGTATATCAGGGACAGGTTACCTGGTATATCAGAGACAGGTTACCTGGTAGATTAGCGACAGGTTACCTGGTAGATTAGCGACAGGTTACCTGGTATATCAGCGACAGGTTACCTGGTAGATTAGCGACAGGTTACCTGGTATATCAGTGACAGGTTACCTGGTATATCAGCGACAGGTTACCTGGTATATCAGGGACAGGTTACCTGGTATATCAGTGACAGGTTACCTGGTATATCAGCGACAGGTTACCTGGTATATCAGTAACAGGTTACCTGGTATATCAGCGACAGGTTACCTGGTAGATTAGCGACAGGTTACCTGGTATATCAGTGACAGGTTACCTGGTATATCAGTGACAGGTTACCTGGTATATCAGCGACAGGTTACCTGTTAGATCAGCGACAGGTTACCTGGTATATCAGTGACAGGTTACCTGGTATATCAGCGACAGGTTACCTGGTATATCAGGGACAGGTTACCTGGTATATCAGCGACAGGTTACCTGGTATATCAGCGACAGGTTACCTGGTAGATTAGCGACAGGTTACCTGGTATATCAGTGACAGGTTACCTGGTATATCAGTGACAGGTTACCTGGTATATCAGCGACAGGTTACCTGGTATATCAGGGACAGGTTACCTGGTATATCAGCGACAGGTTACCTGGTATATCAGCGACAGGTTACCTGGTAGATTAGCGACAGGTTACCTGGTATATCAGTGACAGGTTACCTGGTATATCAGTGACAGGTTACCTGGTATATCAGCAACAGGTTACCTGGTATATCAGCGACAGGTTACCTGGTATATCAGCGACAGGTTACCTGGTAGATTAGCGACAGGTTACCTGGTATATCAGCGACAGGTTACCTGGTATATCAGCGACAGGTTACCTGGTAGATTAGCGACAGGTTACCTGGTATATCAGCGACAGGTTACCTGGTATATCAGCGACAGGTTACCTGGTATATCAGCGACAGGTTACCTGGTATATCAGCGACAGGTTACCTGGTATATCAGCGACAGGTTACCTGGTATATCAGCGACAGGTTACCTGGTAGATCAGCGACAGGTTACCTGGTAGATCAGCGACAGGTTACCTGGTATATCAGCGACAGGTTACCTGGTATATCAGCGACAGGTTACCTGGTATATCAGGCACAGGTTACCTGGTATATCAGGCACAGGTTACCTGGTATATTAGCGACAGGTTACCTGGTATATCAGCGACAGGTTACCTGGTATATCAGAGACAGGTTACCTGGTAGATTAGCGACAGGTTACCTGGTATATCAGCGACAGGTTACCTGGTAGATTAGCGACAGGTTGAGCAGACTCAGGTTGGCCGGCAGGGTGCAGTGATGGTTCGGGATTCCAGAAACAAAGTTGTTCAGAAGGTTTTGACTCGCCATCATCAAACCAGGTAAACTGATCAGAGTGACGTGGATCCACTGGTACCTGCCGAACCCGCCCACCTCGTCATGGCAACCGGAGGACAGGAGACACATTACACACCTCCATGTCACATGTACCTGTACAGGTGTTCCTCATGTCAGCTGGTGCCTCACCTCCTCCAGCAGCTCGGTGAAGCCCATTTTCTGTCTTTAGGAGCTGAACTTCAGTTCCATCAGAACAAACCTGACAGCAGGAGAATCATTCAGATCAAACAAACTGAACAATCAAACCTACCTTTGATTTATCCAACACTTTCCCTAACTTTTCCTAACTTTCCCAAACTTTCCCAAACTCCTCCAAACTTTCCCTAACTCCTCCAAACTCCCCCAAACTTTCCCAAACTCCTCCAAACTTTCCCAAACCTCCAGCCCTGGCAGCTCTCCCTGTTCCCCCTTAAAGCCTCAGCAGTTCTGCCGCCGCTGTTTTTCTTAATTTGTGAAATATTTGCATGAAGTCTGGTGAGAGTTCTTAAAGGATTACAGCTGAAGGATTTTCTGTGGACGCGTACTTACAGTCTGAAGGCTGACGGACGACTGGACGCTGCGATGGAGGGACGGGGGGACGGAGGGAGGGTGGAGGCGTGTGGAGCAGCACAGAATGGATGACTACACATTAATCATTGAAGAAGAAGAGTTAACCAGAAGTCTGTTCCTGTGGTTCCTCCACCCGTTTCTAACCCGAACCCTCCACGCGCCGGCCATCAATCATCAATCACTGAATCAATCACTCCACCACCTGAAGTTCCTCAGTCTGTGTTTTTACATTAAATAATCCCCCCTGTGACCTCTGACCCCACCACAGGGTTTACTCTGTTTTCGTGTCCTCGCCGCTCGCTGAGTTTTTCTCTTCTGGAATTCGTTCAACTCGTTTCTGTCAACAAACATCTCAGCGAGTTTCCAGCAGCTGGACTCGTGTTCAGAGTGTTCCCGAACCAGAACCAGAACCAGCCCACATGTTCAGAACCAGAACCAGCCCACATGTTCAGAACCAGAACCAGCCAACATGTTCAGAACCAGAACCAGCCCACATGTTCAGAACCAGAACCAGAACCAGAACCAGCCCACATGTTCAGAACCAGAACCAGCCCACATGTGATACCTGCACGGATCCAGGTGGTCTCTGTTCAGGTGAAGCTCTCAGCCGGCGGTCTCTCAGGACACCTGGATCTCACCTGGATCTCACCTGATCTCACCTGATCTCACCTGATCTCACTTGGATCTCACCTGATCTCACCTGATCTCACCTGATCTCACCTGGATCTCACCTGGATCTCACCTGATCTCACCTGATCTCACCTGATCTCACTTGGATCTCACCTGATCTCACCTGATCTCACCTGATCTCACTTGGATCTCACCTGATCTCACCTGATCTCACCTGATCTCACCTGGATCTCATCTGATCTCACTTGATCTCACCTGGATCTCACCTGATCTCACCTGGATCTCACCTGGATCTCACCTGGATCTCACCTGATCTCACCTGGATCTCACCTGGATCTCACCTGATCTCACCTGATCTCACCTGATCTCACTTGGATCTCACCTGATCTCACCTGATCTCACCTGATCTCACCTGGATCTCACCTGATCTCACCTGGATCTCACCTGATCTCACCTGGATCTCACCTGGATCTCACCTGATCTCACCTGGATCTCACCTGATCTCACCTGATCTCACCTGGATCTTACCTGGATCTCACTTGATCTCACCTGGATTTCACCTGATCTCACCTGGATCTCACCTGATCTCACTTGATCTCACCTGATCTCACCTGGATCTCACCTGATCTCACTTGGATCTCACCTGGATCTCATCTGATCTCACTTGATCTCACCTGGATCTCACCTGCTCTCACCTGGATTTCACCTGATCTCACCTGGATCTCACCTGGATCTCACCTGGATCTCACCTGATCTCACCTGATCTCACCTGGATCTCACCTGGATCTCACCTGATCTCACCTGGATCTCACTTGGATCTCACCTGATCTCACTTGATCTCACCTGATCTCACCTGGATCTCACCTGATCTCACCTGATCTCACCTGGATCTCACCTGATCTCACTTGATCTCACCTGGATCTCACCTGGATCTCACCTGATCTCACCTGGATCTCACCTGATCTCACATGGATCTCACCTTGATCTCACCTGGATCTCACCTGATCTCACCTGATCTCACCTGGATCTCACCTGATCTCACTTGATCTCACCTGATCTCACCTGGATCTCACCTGATCTCACTTGGATCTCACCTGGATCTCACCTGATCTCACTTGATCTCACCTGATCTCACCTGATCTCACCTGGATCTCACCTGATCTCACCTGGATCTCACCTGATCTCACTTGATCTCACCTGGATCTCACCTGATCTCACCTGATCTCACCTGGATCTCACCTGATCTCACCTGGATCTCACCTGATCTCACTTGATCTCACCTGGATCTCACCTGATCTCACTTGATCTCACCTGATCTCACCTGATCTCACCTGGATCTCACCTGATCTCACCTGGATCTCACCTGATCTCACTTGATCTCACCTGGATCTCACCTGATCTCACCTGATCTCACTTGGATCTCACCTGGATCTCACCTGATCTCACCTGATCTCACCTGGATCTCACCTGGATCTCACCTGATCTCACCTGATCTCACCTGGATCTCACCTGGATCTCACCTGATCTCACTCGATCTCACCTGGATCTCACCTGATCTCACCTGGATCTCACCTGATCTCACCTGGATCTCACCTGATCTCACCTGGATCTCACCTGGATCTCACCTGATCTCACCTGGATCTCACCTGGATCTCACCTGATCTCACATGATCTCACCTGGATCTCACCTGGATCTCACTTGATCTCACCTGATCTCACCTGATCTCACATGGATCTCACCTGATCTCACTTGATCTCACCTGATCTCACCTGGATCTCACCTGATCTCACCTGATCTCACCTGGATCTCACCTGGATCTCACCTGATCTCACATGATCTCACCTGGATCTCACCTGATCTCACTTGATCTCACCTGGATCTCACAGGATCTCACCTGGATCTCACCTGATCTCACCTGGATCTCACCTGATCTCACCTGGATCTCACCTGGATCTCACCTGGATCTCACATGATCTCACCTGGATCTCACCTGGATCTCACCTGATCTCACCTGGATCTCACCTGATCTCACCTGGATCTCACCTGATCTCAGCTGGATCTCACCTGATCTCACCTGATCTCACCTGGATCTCACATGATCTCACCTGGATCTCACCTGGATCTCACCTGATCTCACCTGGATCTCACCTGGATCTCACCTGATCTCACCTGGATCTCACCTGATCTCACTTGATCTCACCTGGATCTCACAGGATCTCACCTGATCTCACCTGGATCTCACCTGATCTCACCTGGATCTCACATGGATCTCACCTTATCTCACCTGGATCTCACCTATATAGTAAGTAAGTAATTTTTATTTCTACAGCGCCTTTCACAGACCAGGGTCACAAAGCGCTTTACAGGTACAATAGAAAAAACACAGTTAAGAAGTACATAAAAGTATAAGTTTAAAAAGGCCAAAGCAACTCAGTGACAATCATAGATGCCCAAGACTATTAAGAAAATAAAGAAATTAAAGAAAGTTAACAAAATTAAGAAAAAAACCTGAACAAATAAAAAGGTCTCCAGTTTCCTTTTGAAGGCATCAACATGTAATATATATATATATAATATAGCAGCAGATACAACACATACCTGAGTAATAGGTTAATGTTATATCTGCTGCTATATTATATATATATATACAACATATTGTAATATATATATATTATAATAATATATATTATAGCAGCAGATACAACACATACCTGAGTAATGGGTTAATGTTGTATATAATATATATATATTAAGTCAGACACATGTATGTGTAATGGGCTAATGTTGCATCTGCTGCTATATAATATATATATATATATTATATAGCAGCAGATACAACATTAACCCATTACTCAGACATGTTGCTGCTATATAATATATATATATATATATCATATAGCAGCAACATGTCTGAGTAATGGGTTAATGTTGTATCTGCTGCTATATAATATATATATTTTACAACATGTCTGTAATGGGTTAATGTTGTATATCTGAGCTTAATGTTTGACTCATGTGAGCGACTCCAGCAGCTGTGGAAGCAACACGAGGTCAGTGACCTGCGCTGGAACCAGCGACTCAGCAGAAAATGAACAACTTTGGGCCGGTGTTAGAAAAGAGACGCCGCAGCTTCAGTCCCATTCATTTATTTACAAATGTACACAAAAAACAGTGATGGACATCTCACCATCAGGAAAAAGGAGTTTTTAATAACCATGTTAAATTATAAACACACACAGCTCATCCACAGAGAAATAAAACATTTAAAAAGCTAAAATTCAGAGTTTTCTTTATGGAATTCTGCACTGAAGCGATCATCCAATCAGATCCTGCGCTGCTCCATCCTCAGCTGGGATTGGTCGGTTCACAACGAAGAGAGAAACTCTCTGACCTGCAAAGGAAGGAAAGTAAGACTGTCACAATAAAGCTTGTACTTTCAGAGTAAAGCTTGTACTTTCAGGGTAAAGCTGGTACTTTCAGGGTAAAGCTGGTACTTTCAGGGTAAAGCTGGTACTTTCAGGGTAAAGCTGGTACTTTCAGGGTAAAGCTGGTACTTTCAGAGTAAAGCTTGTACTTTCACAGTAAAGCTTGTACTTTCACAGTAAAGCTTGTACTTTCAGGGTAAAGCTGGTACTTTCAGGGTAAAGCTGGTACTTTCAGGGTAAAGCTTGTACTTTCACAGTAAAGCTTGTACTTTCACAGTAAAGCTTGTACTTTCACAGTAAAGCTTGTACTTTCAGGGTAAAGCTGGTACTTTCAGGGTAAAGCTTGTACTTTCACAGTAAAGCTTGTACTTTCACAGTAAAGCTTGTACTTTCACAGTAAAGCTTGTACTTTCACGGTAAAGCTTGTACTTTCAGGGTAAAGCTTGTACTTTCAGATTAAAGCTTGTACTTTCAGAGTAAAGCTGGTACTTTCAGATTAAAGCTTGTACTTTCAGATTAAAGCTTGTACTTTCAGAGTAAAGCTGGTACTTTCAGATTAAAGCTTGTACTTTCAGAGTAAAGCTGGTACTTTCAGAGTAAAGCTTGTACTTTCACAGTAAAGCTTGTACTTTCACAGTAAAGCTTGTACTTTCACAGTAAAGGTTGTACTTTCAGAGTAAAAGCGCACCTTGTTGACGATGGCGTCTTGTCTGATTCGGTCGTTCTTGAAGTCGTCCTCGACGTTCAGGACGAGAACAGGAAGCTCGCTCAGATAAGCAAAATCCAGCCTGGACACAAAGACAGACGCCTCATCATGAAATGAACAGTCCGAGTCCATCTGAGCGCGCTCAGTGGCGTCCTGAGCTCACCTGAGGTCCCTGTGATGGAGCCACGACTCGTGCTTAGAGTGAAGCTGCTCCAGATACTCCAGAGGAATCCCCTGCTCCTCCTCCCGGCCGCGGTGCAGCAGCCGCTGCATACAGCGCTGAGAAATACAGAGAAGCTTTAGCTAAATGGAGCTAACAGGTGTTAGCTGTTAGCTAAACGGAGCTAACAGGTGTGAGATGTTAGCTAAACGGAGCTAACAGGTGTGAGATGTTAGCTAAATGGAGCTAACAGGTGTGAGATGTTAGCTAAACGGAGCTAACAGGTGTGAGATGTTAGCTAAATGGAGCTAACAGGTGTGAGATGTTAGCTAAACGGAGCTAACAGGTGTGAGATGTTAGCTAAATGGAGCTAACAGGTGTTAGATGGCATTACCTGTGGGGGGGCTCTCAGGTAGATGATGGCGTCGAGGGCGATTTCCTGTTGGAACTGGTTCAGTAACCAGGTGTGCCAGTCCTGGTAAACACTCCACTCCGTCTCCGACAGGTTTCCACTCTCAAACAGGTTGGAAGCAAACACGTACCTGAAAACACAGGTGAAGGTGTCACTGCAAGTACCCGCAAGTACCCACCTCAGGTGTGCGCAGGCACCCGTCTCAGGTGTGCGCAGGTACCCGCCTCAGGTACCCGCAGGTACCCGCCTCAGGTACCCGCCTCAGGTACCCGCCTCAGGTACCCGCCTCAGGTACCCGCCTCAGGTACCCGCAGGTACCCGCCTCAGGTACCCACCTCAGGTGTGTGCAGGTACCCGCCTCAGGTGTGTGCAGGTACCCGCCTCAGGCACCCGCCTCAGGTGTGTGCAGGTACCCGCCTCAGGCACCCGCCTCAGGTGTGTGCAGGTACCCGCCTCAGGCACCCGCCTCAGGTGTGTGCAGGTACCCGCCTCAGGTACCCGCCTCAGGTGTGCGCAGGTACCCGCCTCAGGTGTGTGCAGGTACCCGTCTCAGGTGTGCGCAGGTACCCGTCTCAGGTGTGCGCAGGTACCCGCCTCAGGTGTGCGCAGGCACCCGCCTCAGGTGTGTGCAGGTACCCGCCTCAGGCACCCGCCTCAGGTGTGTGCAGGTACCCGCCTCAGGCACCCGCCTCAGGTGTGTGCAGGTACCCGCCTCAGGCACCCGCCTCAGGTGTGTGCAGGTACCCGCCTCAGGCACCCGCCTCAGGTGTGTGCAGGTACCCGCCTCAGGTACCCGCCTCAGGTGTGCGCAGGTACCCGCCTCAGGTGTGTGCAGGTACCCGTCTCAGGTGTGCGCAGGTACCCGTCTCAGGTGTGCGCAGGTACCCGCCTCAGGTGTGCGCAGGCACCCGCCTCAGGTGTGCACAGTTACCCGTCTCAGGTGTGCGCAGGTACCCGTCTCAGGTGTGCACACTTACCTGTCTGAGTACACGGAGCGTTCGTAGAACTGAACCGGGTTTTCGGCCTGCTGAAGTTTGGGTGATGGAGACTGAAGCTGAGCACGAACTCTGCTGAGACACGCGTAGCTCTGCGGACAAACGGACAGGTGAGAAGGACAGGTAGGACGGACAGGTGAGAAGGACAGGTGGGACGGACAGGTGGGACGGACAGGTGAGAGGGACAGGTGAGACGGACAGGTGAGAGGGACAGGTGAGAGGGACAGGTGGGACGGACAGGTGAGAGGGACAGGTGAGACGGACAGGTGGGACGGACAGCCCCTTTTGGGGGCGGAGTCAGGCTGACTCACCTGGAAGGTGTAGGACCAGCGGCTGGGTTTATCATACAACATCTGCAGCAGGTTTCCTCCACTCTTCTGAGAGGAGCTCAGGTCCTGCAGACACAGGAAATGACACGTAAACAGACACGTAAATACAGGTAAACAGAAAGGTAAACAGTCGGGTAAACAGTCAGGTAAACAGAAAGGTAAACAGTCAGGTAAACAGTCAGGTAAACAGTCAGGTAAACAGTCAGGTAAACAGAAAGGTAAACAGTCAGGTAAACAGAAAGGTAAACAGAAAGGTAAACAGTCAGGTAAACAGAAAGGTAAACAGTCAGGTAAACAAAAAGGTAAACAGAAAGGTAAACAGAAAGGTAAACAGAAAGGTAAACAGTCAGGTAAACAAAAAGGTAAACAGAAAGGTAAACAGTCAGGTAAACAGTCAGGTAAACAGTCAGGTAAACAGAAAGGTAAACAGAAAGGTAAACAGAAAGGTAAACAGAAAGGTAAACAGTCAGGTAAACAAAAAGGTAAACAGAAAGGTAAACAGTCAGGTAAACAGTCAGGTAAACAGTCAGGTAAACAGTCAGGTAAACAGTCAGGTAAACAGAAAGGTAAACAGTCAGGTAAACAGAAAGGTAAACAGTCAGGTAAACAGAAAGGTAAACAGAAAGGTAAACAGAAAGGTAAACAGTCAGGTAAACAGAAAGGTAAACAGAAAGGTAAACAGTCAGGTAAACAGTCAGGTAAACAGAAAGGTAAACAGTCAGGTAAACAGTCAGGTAAACAGAAAGGTAAACAGTCAGGTAAACAGAAAGGTAAACAGAAAGGTAAACAGTCAGGTAAACAGAAAGGTAAACAGTCAGGTAAACAGAAAGGTAAACAGAAAGGTAAACAGTCAGGTAAACAGAAAGGTAAACAGTCAGGTAAACAGAAAGGTAAACAGTCAGGTAAACAGTCAGGTAAACAGAAAGGTAAACAGTCAGGTAAACAGTCAGGTAAACAGTCAGGTAAACAGAAAGGTAAACAGTCAGGTAAACAGTCAGGTAAACAGTCAGGTAAACAGAAAGGTAAACAGTCAGGTAAACAGAAAGGTAAACAGTCAGGTAAACAGTCAGGTAAACAGTCAGGTAAACAGAAAGGTAAACAGTCAGGTAAACAGAAAGGTAAACAGTCAGGTAAACAGTCAGGTAAACAGTCAGGTAAACAGAAAAGTAAACAGTCAGGTAAACAGAAAGGTAAACAGTCAGGTAAACAGTCAGGTAAACAGTCAGGTAAACAGAAAGGTAAACAGTCAGGTAAACAGAAAGGTAAACAGTCAGGTAAACAGAAAGGTAAACAGTCAGGTAAACAGAAAGGTAAACAGTCAGGTAAACAGTCAGGTAAACAGTCAGGTAAACAGAAAGGTAAACAGTCAGGTAAGCAGTCAGGTAAACAGAAAGGTAAACAGTCAGGTAAACAGTCAGGTAAACAGAAAGGTAAACAGAAAGGTAAACAGAAAGGTAAACAGTCAGGTAAACAGTAAGGTAAACAGTCAGGTAAACAGAAAGGTAAACAGTCAGGTAAACAGAAAGGTAAACAGTCAGGTAAACAGTCAGGTAAACAGTCAGGTAAACAGAAAGGTAAACAGTCAGGTAAACAGAAAGGTAAACAGTCAGGTAAACAGTCAGGTAAACAGAAAGGTAAACAGAAAGGTAAACAGTCAGGTAAACAGTCAGGTAAACAGAAAGGTAAACAGAAAGGTAAACAGTCAGGTAAACAGAAAGGTAAACAGAAAGGTAAACAGTCAGGTAAACAGAAAGGTAAACAGTCAGGTAAACAGTCAGGTAAACAGAAAGGTAAACAGAAAGGTAAACAGTCAGGTAAACAGTCAGGTAAACAGAAAGGTAAACAGAAAGGTAAACAGTCAGGTAAACAGTCAGGTAAACAGTCAGGTAAACAGTCAGGTAAACAGAAAGGTAAACAGTCAGGTAAACAGTCAGGTAAACAGAAAGGTAAACAGAAAGGTAAACAGTCAGGTAAACAGTCAGGTAAACAGTCAGGTAAACAGAAAGGTAAACAGTCAGGTAAACAGAAAGGTAAACAGAAAGGTAAACAGTCAGGTAAACAGAAAGGTAAACAGTCAGGTAAACAGAAAGGTAAACAGTCAGGTAAACAGAAAGGTAAACAGTCAGGTAAACAGAAAGGTAAACAGTCAGGTAAACAGAAAGGTAAACAGTCAGGTAAACAGAAAGGTAAACAGTCAGGTAAACAGAAAGGTAAACAGAAAGGTAAACAGTCAGGTAAACAGAAAGGTAAACAGTCAGGTAAACAGAAAGGTAAACAGTCAGGTAAACAGTCAGGTAAACAGAAAGGTAAACAGTCAGGTAAACAGTCAGGTAAACAGAAACGTAAACAGAAAGGTAAACAGAAAGGTAAACAGTCAGGTAAACAGAAACGTAAACAGAAAGGTAAACAGAAAGGTAAACAGTCAGGTAAACAGAAAGGTAAACAGAAAGGTAAACAGAAAGGTAAACAGTCAGGTAAACAGTCAGGTAAACAGAAACGTAAACAGAAAGGTAAACAGAAAGGTAAACAGTCAGGTAAACAGTCAGGTAAACAGAAACGTAAACAGAAAGGTAAACAGAAAGGTAAACAGTCAGGTAAACAGTCAGGTAAACAGAAACGTAAACAGAAAGGTAAACAGAAAGGTAAACAGTCAGGTAAACAGAAACGTAAACAGAAAGGTAAACAGAAAGGTAAACAGTCAGGTAAACAGAAAGGTAAACAGAAAGGTAAACAGAAAGGTAAACAGTCAGGTAAACAGAAAGGTAAACAGAAAGGTAAACAGTCAGGTAAACAGAAATGTAAACAGAAAGGTAAACAGTCAGGTAAACAGAAACGTAAACAGAAAGGTAAACAGTCAGGTAAACAGTCAGGTAAACAGAAAGGTAAACAGTCAGGTAAACAGAAAGGTAAACAGAAAGGTAAACAGTCAGGTAAACAGAAAGGTAAACAGTCAGGTAAACAGTCAGGTAAACAGAAACGTAAACAGAAACGTAAACAGAAAGGTAAACAGAAAGGTAAACAGAAAGGTAAACAGTCAGGGGCCTGTTGCACAAAAGTAGGATTTAGACATCCAGGATGAGTTACTTAGCCAGGTTCAAGGAATCCAAAACATGGCGCCCAGGCTTAGTTGGTTGCACAAAGGCCAAGCCAGGATGAGCAGACACGGATTCATTAAGCCAGGTGAAAGCGATCCTGGATAAGTGCTGCACACGGCTTGCTTAAATAGACCCCACGATCGATCATAAGCCGCTTTCGGACTGTAGGAACCTTTGGCAGTTCTAATAACCTTTTAATCCGCGGGGCCGTTTTCTCCCGTGTTCGGACATACAGGAACTCGGGGCTTTCTCCCTTAGTTCCTATAACTATTTAGCTCCTTCTCTGGGGTCGGGTCTTTTCATGGTTCTATAGAACGCATCTGACAGAGGGGTTTGGTGGTCTGTAGCTACGCCCCATGTCATGCTATCACGGCTGAAATGTTTCCTCATAAGACACAGACAGAACCTGCGGGTGTTTAATAAGTTAAACTTACACTGGACTCCTTTGTCTGCAGCGCTCTGCTCTCCTTTCTTCCTTCATGAAATAAAAAAGTATCGTCTCCTGACTCTCTCTGTGAGCTTTTCCAGCCTCGATATTAGACCCCTGATGTGATTGTCCATGATTAATATCACCATCATGCAGACCATGAACACAGTGGCCTCCCCGCTCTCCATATTAGCTTCTTGGTGGTGTTTTTTCTTCTCTGCTTACTTTTACCGTTTTGTTTTGTGTTTGAATGTGGCGCTAAACGGCTAACGGCTAACACGTCACTGAAGCAGACGGCTGCGCGCGGCGCATCAGTCCCTATCAGGTCCGACTCATGTGCGAATGCAGACTGAAACAGTTCCGCTGGGGAAGGATAGTTATCAGAAAGAAATTCGAGTAGGACAGTTCTGATAACTGCGTTCCTATAACTACTCTGTCCGAAAGCGGCTATAGATTCACTGATTCACCATGGCAACAAGGGCGGCGTATTTCTCCCCAGCGGAGCAATAATTATTAATGGAAGCATATGAAGAGGTGAAGGAGAAAATAAAACAAAAAGGAAATACTGCCACAGTCAAAAAACAAAGGGAGCAAGCGTGGCTAACCATTGCTGACCGCCTGAATGCGTAAGTAGTGCACAAATCACACTCAGCACTCCACTGAAACTATCACAATTAGGCTACAATCCAAATAAAATGTTAATTAACATATCGTCACCTTCCTAAAATAATCGCCCAAGTCATGGGCATCAAAACAGCAGCCCCCCCAAACTTTAGTTTTATGGATAAATGGGAGGAAAGGTGGGGGGGAGGCTGCCTTATTTAAAGATACATTCCAGTGTAAAGAGATCTCATTTGGTGATTTCACTTCTTCTGAATATCTGAGTTTTATTTTAAAGGGTGTTCCTAAAATCCTGTTCTTAATCATTTACAGATCTCCAGGATACTGTGCAAGTTTTATTGATGATTTTTCTGAATTATTGTCTGTTATTTGGACTGATTTTAACCATTTTATCTTGACCGGGGATTTTAACATTCACATGGATAATATGACGGATGGTACTGCCAAAGAATTTTCTTCTGTGCTGGACATGTTTGGTTTGTGGCAACATGTAACAGAACCTACCCACCTTCCAGGTCACATTCTGGACCTGCTCATTTCTAAAGGTGTTGATATTTCTTCTGTTGTGGTTACTGATTTGGCCTTGTCTGACCATTTTTGTATTTTATTTGATTTACATATTACTCAGAATGTTCAAACAACCAGCTTCTCAGTTAAGAAGAGGTACATCAATGAGAAAACAAGCGCTCAGTTTAGGGAGGCCATAGCTATGTTACCAACAATGAGCGCAGAGTCTGTTGAAGGAATGCTGGATCATTTTAACTTGAAAAGTTTTTAATGTAATGGAAGCTGTTGCACCGATAAGAATCAAGAGCACCTTGATCAAACAGAAAACCCCATGGAGAAACACCACTACGGTCAAAAACCTGAAAAGAGAATGCAGGAAAGCTGAATGTAAATGGAGGAAAACAAAGCTTCAGATTCACTATGAGCTATACAAAGAAAGCCTGCGTAGTTATAACAATGAGCTGTGCAAGGCCAGACAGCTGCATTTATCTGAAAAGATTAATAAGAATGTCAACAATTCTCGAACTCTGTTTGCTATGGTTGAAAAACTCACAAATCCTCCTAAACAGTCAAACCCAGACCTCCTCTCCACTGAGAAATGCAACGAATTTGCCAACTTTAGCCAAAAAAATCAAAACAATTAGACAAAACATTAACGTAACACAAAACAAGAAAACTAATCTGTGTCTAAAACCTAGAAATAACTCTGACGTTATGTCACAATTTAATATTGTTAATTTAAAAATCCTAGAGGAAACAGTTCGGCAGCTGAAATCAACAACTTGTTCTCTGGACATAATACCATCCGACTTTTTAAAAACTGTTTTTACCTCAGTAGAAAGTGATCTCCTACGAATAGTTAACAGCTCACTGGCATCAGGCATTTTTCCCAAGTCACTAAAGACAGCTGCCATTAAGCCACTCCTAAAGAAGAGAACTCTAGACGCCTCTATGATGAACAACTACAGGCCTGTCTCTAACCTCTCTTTTATATCTAAGATTATTGAGAAAGTTGTATTTAACCAGCTCAACGACTTTCTGAATGAAAGTGGAAGTCTTGATAACTTTCAATCAGGCTTCAGACGTCATCACAGCACTGAAACAGCTCTGGTCAAAGTGTTAAACGACATTAGGTTGAATACTGATTCTGGTAATGTTTCAGTCCTGGTTCTGTTGGACCTCAGCGCTGCGTTTGATACTGTAGATCACAGAATCCTGTTGCACAGGCTGGAAAACTGGGTTGGACTTTCTGGAGCGGTCCTTAACTGGTTCAGGTTCTACTTAGAAGGCCGGAGTTATTTTGTTACAATTGGCAGCTATGAATCTGAGCGAGTGGCCATGACTTGTGGAGTCCCCCAGGGGTCAATTCTTGGACCTCTTCTGTTTAACTTGTATATGCTCCCTTTGGGTCAGATATTGCAGAACTTTAACATCAATTATCACAGTTATGCAGACGATACACAACTTTATGTGTCTCTGTCAGCGGACGACTGCAGCCCAGCAGACGTACTGTGTCAGTGTCTGGAGGAAGTAAACACCTGGATGAGAGAGAATTTTCTACAATTAAATGAAGACCAAACTGAGATCATTCTGTTTGGTAGCAAAGAGAAGAGGGTCAGCGTTGGTACATATCTTGAGACTCGGGCCCTTACAATCACTGACCAAGTTCGTAACCTCGGCGTGTCGATAGACTCAGATCTGACTTTCAGCAGCCACATCAAAGCTGTCACCAAGGCAGCTTTTTACCATCTCAGAAACATCAACAGAATTAAAGGTTTCCAGGAGAAACTCATCCATGCATTCATCTCCAGCAGACTCCATCACTGTAACGCTCTTTTAACTGGACTTCCCACAAAGAGCATTAAACATCTGCAGCTCATCCAGAACGCTGCTGCTGGAGTTTTAACCCGGACTAAGAGATCTGAACACATCACAGCAGCTTTAAAATCTTTACACTGGCTTCCAGTCAGTCACAGAATAGATTTTAAAAGCCTGCTGATGGTTTACATCTGTGATATGTTCAGAGAATATAAAGCCAGCAGAGCTCTTAGATCCAAGGACTCAGGTCAGCTGGTCCAGTCCAGAGTCCAGACTAAACATGGAGAAGCAGCATTTAGCTGTTATGCTGCAAACAAGTGGAACAAACTGCCAGTGGAGATTAAACTTTCACCAAATGGAGACATTTTTAAATCCAGGTTAAAGACATTTCTGTTCTCATGTGTCTATGCATGAAATCTGCACGATATCTTTGAACTTATCTGGACTGTTGCCTGTTTTTAAATTCATTTTAATGATTTTATTAGTTTCTCTTTATATTCTTTTATGTATTTTTAATGCTTCTTCCACTCCCTGCTGCAATGCTTTTATTTTATGTAAAGCACTTTGAACTGTTTGTACATGAAATGTGCTATATAAATAAATTTGATTTTGATTTTTTTGATCAAAGGTGTGGTCCAAAAAATGCCAAAGTCATTTATTTAATCTTAGTTTTTATGAAAAACAATAAGTGTTCTTATGTCAAGCATCCTTTGATACATACTTACTGACTGAAATGATTATTTTATGCTATAATTTAACTTTTGGGGGGAGTTTTTTGTGTTTCCTGAAAAACCTGAAAAAATGACTTTATTTTAGGAAGGTGACGATATTTGAAAAGATATTTGTAGCCTACTTTGATTATGAATAAGTTTAAATTGACTGCATGTGAGTGAAACTATCTAAATGTAACTCCATGCTCCTCCACTGTTTCACTGTGTGTGTGCGTGTAGATTTAACATGACTGGGCAGCAAGTCAAAGTGAAATATAAGAACATCCTGCAGAATGGTAAGTCCCCTGACAAATACTGAACAAGTGTACTTTTTATTAAGAATGTGCCTGCCCACACATTGCCTGTACTGTGCATTAATTGGTTTAACATCTTATCATTTCAGATGGTCTGCAGTGCTGACTATTTGTTCAGTAATGTTGTGGCAAAGTGGCCCGGCTCGGTCCACGACTCCCGAGTGTTTCGGAACTCGGAGATCTATCGGCGCCTATCACAAGGTGAGCCACAGAACCTCTATTGATAACCACTT